>NC_053122.1:27730084-27775084 GCF_010015445.1 Perca fluviatilis | reverse complement strand
TTCAAAATGTGAGGATTTTTCTGCATTGGGTACTTTTACTTTTAATACTGTAAGTACATTTTCCTGATGATACTTACATACTTGTACTTCAATAAAGATTTCAATGCAGAACTTATACTTGTAACAGAGTATGTTTACAGTGTGGTATTAGTACTTTTACTTAAGTAAAGGATCTGTAAACTTCTTCCACCACTGGTTACAGTCTAATGGCGTTTTTCCATTACATGGTACCTGCTCGACTCACCTCGCCTCTACTCGCATTTTTTGGTTTTCCATTATGAAAAAAAGTCCCTGGTACCTGCCAACAGGTCATTTTTTTTATAGTATCACCTCTATCGAGGTTCCAAGCGAGCTGAGGCGATACCAAAAGGTGACATGAAAACCTGCTGACCACTGATTGGTCAGAGAGAATCGTCACTAATCACAGCGTCATCATTACTAGCGACAGACGGGGGTGTCCTGAACAAACACGCCATTTTTAAATAGTTTAGCCAGCGGTGTTTTTTTTTGTTTTTTTGCTGCCTCCAGCTTCTTTTGAAACAACATTTTTCTTCTGGCTGTGGCAACAGCCACATGCAGAGAGTCAAAAAACAACACACCTTCGACGTTCTGTGTGTGTGTCGCCTTAGGTCACGGCAGTTTCCTGCAGCGTTACTATGACGACCAGCCACGCTCGCCTCACGCATGAGGCGGTACTAAATCTGCAATGGAAAAAGGAGGACGGGGCACCGCGGTCGAGTAGAGTAGAGCTGGTACTAGCAGTGGGTAAGACATTCTGCACACATTTTACAGTACATGCTCGCTCAAGCAAACTAACCCTGTCCCACCCTGTCTTCTATTTTATAGCAGGTGATCATTATCATCTATTTAACCATAATGGGTACAAATAAAAATAGTTTAGAATATAGTATAGAATTGTCATTGATTCTTTAGTCAAAAGATTAAATTGACACTGTAAATAATGCGGAAAATTGTAAAAAGATACTTTGCAGCTGACCCAAAAATGTCTCTAATGAATATGTCAAAATGTTGAACTATTCCTTTAACACATAGACATAAGATTCATATTGATCTTCTGTTCTCAGAAAGAGTGAAAAAGTGCATTGCACTTCTTTAAAATATTATTCATGTAGCAGTCCAGTAACCCATTGTGTCTGCACCCACGGCGTTCCAAATGAACGCATAGTTGGCAAGACCATTCACACTGGTTCAGTCACACATTGGACTTGTTCCTCATTGATTTTCCACTTTGGTTTCAGTCCAATTTGAGAAGTGAGAAGAACAGCCGGAGGAGCAAAGTGGAATCAGTATGACGAGTTTGGTGTGACTTTGAAAAGTTCCTCTTGTAAACTACGAGTTGAAACTGCATCAAACAGACAAACGAAATAGGAAGAAATGGGAAGAAGGGGACCATTAGACAGGTAGCCGACGGACAGACATGTCTTGCTGAC
Organism: Perca fluviatilis; assembly: GCF_010015445.1. Lineage (NCBI taxonomy): Eukaryota > Metazoa > Chordata > Actinopteri > Perciformes > Percidae > Perca > Perca fluviatilis. Next base: position 27,773,633 of record NC_053122.1, on the reverse strand, counting down.
CTACATTACTTTTGCCTACTGAGAAAGAGAGAGAGAGGCGATGAGAGCAAGAGAACTTGTGTCGAGGTGACAGGTGTCTGTCCTTCTCCACTCCGTCTCCTCCATCTCTCAGGCATCTGAGGCAGTAATTGGTGCTGTCAGACACACAGAGAAGGACAGGACACACACACACACACACACACACACACACACACACACACAAACACACGTCTAGTCACAGCTGCACACCCATACACACTCCTGCCCTTCAGCATGAACCTCTAGAGCTTAAAGCAGGAGAGGAGAATTCACTACATTCCCTACCAGCTGTGAGACAGCAGGGGAGGGCAAGGGAGTACAAGGTGGAAATGGAAGAGGAGTAGAGGAAACAGCGGCAGACGGAAACAGAGAGGGAGAAGCGAAACAGAATGCACAAGAGACAAAGATACAGAGAGCAAAGAAAAGCAAGAGAGCGAAGGAGGCGGGCGGGGGGGGGGGGCTTGCGCTGCACTGACAGAGGCCTCGGCATGGGGTAGAGAGAGATGGAGGAGAGCTGACGAGGGGGAGCAAATGTATGAGGCAGGGAGAGAGAGAGTATGTGTTGAATAAGAGCGAGAGAGAGAGAGATTGTGTAACTCCAGTGGTGAGGAAGCCGATGAGCATGATTTCATGTGATTGAGCAGCAGAGCCCAGCAGAGCAGCAGTGTGTTTAGTGCACACCACCGTGCTTAGAAACCCAAATAGGTGAATGAATGACGCAGCACCAAAAGCGCAAAGGAAACACAAATATGTATTTAAGTTGCGATGTTAAACGTAAAAGGACAGGGCTGCTGATATTCTATATTTTTCTTTCCGTCAACAAAACCCATAAAGACCAACACCAATAATGTATTGATCCTACTAACTAAGTATTGTCTGTGTAGCAAACGTCTGATTATGCGTATTCCTCTTGTGTTATAGAGCTCCGTTGTTTTTCATCAGAAACACATTAGTGAGTCCCACCCCTGCACCGGTGGCCATTTTGACTCCATTACAATAAACATGGGCCCAGTTTTAAGTCACTCACACATACAGTACAAAGTCGTGCTGCTCACAGGAGCACTAAATGTGTATTGATCCGCTGCTAAAAATAGTCCCAAACAAATGCTCTCCTGTTTGCTAAAAACTATAGTGTTAACTTTATTTTACAGATTGCTTGGGATTTTCTTGAAACAAATTGGTATGTAATGACATGTCCAAGGAAGGTACCTTTGAAAAGACTGTAATTTAGTACATATATATTATATTTTATATATATACAGTACAGGCCAAAAGTTTGGACACACCTTCTCATTCAATGTGTTTTCTTTATTTTCATGACTATTTACATTGTAGATTATCACTGAAGGCATCAAAACTATGAATGAACACATATGGAATTATGTACTTAACAAAAAAGTGTGAAATAACTGAAAACATGTCTTATATTCTAGTTTCTTCAAAGTAGCCACCCTTTGCTCTGATTACCGCTTTGCACACTCTTGGCATTCTCTTGATGAGCTTCAAGAGGTAGTCACCTGAAATGGTTTTCCAACAGTCTTGAAGGAGTTCCCAGAGATGCTTAGCACTTGTTGGCCCTTTTACCTTCACTCTGCGGTCCAGCTCACCCCAAACCATCTCGATTGGGTTCAGGTCCGGTGACTGTGGAGGCCAGGTCATCTGGCGCAGCACTCCATCACTCTCTTTCTTGGTCAAGTAGCCCTTACACAGCCTGGAGGTGTGTTTGGGGTCATTGTCCTGTTGAAAAATAAATGATGGTCCAACTAAACGCAAACCGGATGGGATGGCATGTCGATGCAGGATGCTGTGGTAGCCATGCTGGTTCAGTATGCCTTCAATTTTGAATAAATCCCCAACAGTGTCACCAGCAAAGTACCCCCACACCATCACACCTCCTCCTCCATGCTTCACGGTGGGAACCAGGCATGTAGAATCCATCCGTTCACCTTTTCTGCGTCGCACAAAGACACGGCGGTTGGAACCAAAGATGTCAAATTTGGACCATCAGACCAAAGCACAGATTTCCACTGGTCTAATGTCCATTCCTTGTGTTTCTTGGCCCAAACAAATCTCTTCTGCTTGTTGCCTCTCCTTAGCAGTGGTTTCCTAGCAGTTATTTGACCATAAGGCCTGATTCGCGCAGTCTCCTCTTAACAGTTGTTCTAGAGATGTGTCTGCTGCTAGAACTCTGTGTGGCATTCATCTGGTCTCTAATCTGAGCTGCTGTTAACTTGCGATTTCCGAGGCTGGTGACTCGGATGAACTTATCCTCAGCAGCAGAGGTGACTCTTGGTCTTCCTTTCCTGGGGCGGTCCTCATGTGAGCGAGTTTCGTTGTAGCGCTTGATGGTTTTTGCGACTGCACTTGGGGACACATTGAAAGTTTTCGCAATTTTCCGGACTGACTGACCTTCATTTCTTAAAGTAATGATGGCCAATCGTTTCTCTTTACTTAGCTGATTGGTTCTTGCCATAATATGAATTCTAACAGTTGTCCAGTAGGGCTGTCGGCTGTGTATCAACCTGACTTCCGCACAACACAACTGATGGTCCCAACCCCATTAATAAGGGAAAAAAATTCCACTAATTAACCCTGACAAAGCACACCTGTGAAGTGAAAACCATTTCAGGTGACTACCTCATGAAGCTCATTGAGAGAACACCAGGGGTTTGCAGCACTATCAAAAAGCAAAGGGTGGCTACTTTTGAGGAATCTAAAATATAAGACATGTTTTCAGTTATTTCACACTTTTTTGTTAAGTACATAATTCCATATGTGTTCATTCATAGTTTTGATGCTTTCAGTGAGAATTTACAATGTAAATAGTCATGAAAATAAAGAAAATGCATTGAATGAGAAGGTGTGTCCAAACTTTTATATATATATTTATATATATATATATATATATATATATATATATATATATATATATATATATATATATATATATATATATATATATATATATATATATATATATGACATTCATTTACAATTTGTTAGTTTCAATTGCTTCCCATCATCATCAAGTCTTTGCACAGCAGGTGAGCTGAATATGCATGAGTGTAGAATGTCTAATAAAAATAAATCCAGACAATAAAGTGTCAACAATTAGTATTCACTTGGGTTTAAATTTTTTTGAGCCATTGAGATTCTTTTTAGGACATTTCCTCAAAACACATTTAAAGGACTTGTTACTATGTCTACTGAGTCAGAAAATTGTCTCTATTTCCCCTTTAATTAGTATTAAATTACAGTTTCTTTAGGTAAGGTAGAAACTGCAAAATAAAACCTCACCTCATTACTAAACCTTTAAAAAAACTGAAGCTACATTTGTGACCTTTTTTCAAGACTAACACCTTTATTTAGAGTGAATTGGATTGAGTGCATCAGCAGTCAAAAAGTATTGAGCAATTAACTAACGCTTCATTACTTTTGGTCTTTTAATGAGATCAACAACAAAATATGAATATATAATAATTATAAAATTACTATAACTTGGTATGAAATCACTGTCAAGATGCGTCGTTGCTTCTACAGCTGCAAAGATGAATCAGTTAATCAGCTAGTTGATTCCAGCTTCCTAAATGTGACTCATTTCTAGTTTCTGTACTCCTCTGTGACAGTAAACTGACTATCTTTGAGTTGTGGGCAAAACAAGACATTTTTTTGAGGACGTCATCTTGGGCTTTGGGAAACACTGATCGACATTTTTCACAGTTTTCTGACATTTTATAGACCAAACGACTAAACGATTAATCGAGAAAATATCGACAGATTAATTGAAAATGAAAATAATGGTTAGTTGCAGCCCTAGTAGCTTCCATCACTTGTGGTGCTTGTGCTTAGACCTACCCTGGAAATCCAGAGTTCTCGCGAGAGCACAATTTGAATTTGCTCAGCGAGTCACTCTGGCATTGAGTAATGATGCTCATTAACTATGCCCTTGTAGCCGAGCTGCACCAATCACACCGGTGTATCTGATAGAGGCGGGCCAGAGGCGAGCTAAACAGATGACGACAGTTTAATCTCCCAGTTAGCTCCGCTGGTAGCTGAGCATATGGGGCTCTGGATACGTCACCCCGTGTATTGTTGTGATTGGCCGTAGTGTTATCCAATTGCGTGCAGTGAGATTTTCAAATGCATGCTTGGTGCCGCCCCTCGAGTTGGGCCATTTTCATTACTCATTGCCAGACTCTTAATCTTTCAGATTTGGGCCTGGATTTCCAGGATAGTTTAGACCAACATTTAGACCAAATTTCCCATGAATCATATGCTCTTCTCTTTCATAGTCAGTTACTACTTTCTGTGTTAGCAGCATCCTTTTTTTGTCATAAAAACAATTTCCCTAGATTTAATCTAATCCAGTGTCCAACATCAAAACATACACACACACACACAAATTTAAACACACTTTGTGCCTCACTTTAGGGAATAAGAAGCAAGCATGGGGTGGGAAAATAGAAAAAGTGAAAGATGAACCCATGATCTATGAATGTTTAACGAGTGCAGACAGAGGAGATGAGGGCTGCGAGGAGGAGGGAGGGAGACAGAAAGAAAAATGGTGAGGTGAAAAAGGAAGAGAGGATGGGTGAGGAGCAAGACGGGGGGAGGGGCTTGTTGGGGGAGAGAGGCGGAGAACAGTCCCATTATAGAAGCAGACACCAGAGCAAGGTTAGAAAATAGCAGAGAGGAAGGGAGAGAGCCAGAGATTGAGAAAAAAAAGGCTATAATTGGAGGTGTCTGGTGTTTGTCTAACACACAGAGGCTAGTAATGATTCCATTAGCGCCTTACATCGAGAGAGAGTGAGAGAGGGAGACATGGATACAGAGAGCGAGAGAGAGAGAAAGAGAAATAATGGGAGCCAGAGGGAGAGGAGTGTGACACAGGGACGAGAAGGGGAGGCTAGAGAGGCCAGAGAAGATTCACACGGAACATTTGAACAAGAAAACAATGAGCATCAGAGCAGCTAAATGGTAACGAAGACGACAACAACAAAAAGAACAAGAGAAAGGGAATTTAAGGCGTCCGTTAAAAGGCTTGTCCATCTGCACCGATGGTGATAATTACCGATGCCCCTCCAGTCCTTTCCCCAGCTCTCTCGCTCACCTCAGCCCTTCCTCTCTTTGTGTGACGGCAAACGAGAGAGGGGGGATTTAAATGCATTAGTCGAGTGTTTTCCCTATGTAAGACCTACAGACCGGGTCAGGCCAGGAACCTTTTGTTTGGAGCTGACGGCGAGCGCTGAGAGGTATCTTTTAAAAGCCCGGTTGCACTAGGTTGTTGTACTTTTTCTGTGTCCTGCCGTGTCTTTGTTAAAAGCACGCTGATTACACATGCAGTTGCATTAGGTGGCTAAGTGACATTTCCGAAAAGGAAGGGAACAATATCGGATTAGAGACACGTGCAGGCGAAATAGCAGCGGCGCCAACGTCATTTTCATAAAAGAAAGCTGGTTTCCAGGGTGTTCATTTGGAGATATGTTGGACTGACATGCGTGGGACAGCAAATTCTCCTGCTGTATGAGGAGGAAATTTCATTGCTATGCAAATCCTTCCCAAGATACCACAAAAATGCTTTTCCTAACACTGAGTAGGTGGCGCAGACAACCCTGCGGCGGAGAGTTTTCAATTCACCACTAAAGAATTAAAATCTATTAGGAAATGCTATTTGATTGTTTCCAGAAGAATCGCTTCGCCACAAAATATGCCTCGAAATGGAGTGAAACAAAAAACCTGTGTTGCACACACTGGACACCTGTTTTTGCCTACACACGCACGCACACACACGCACACACACACACGCACACACACACACACACACACACACACACACACACACAAATACACACACACACACACACACACATACACGCGCGCATCCACATCCGTATTGACCATAACTTATTAGACGAGGCGAGGGACACATATATTTCCTGACCTCTGACCTCAGACTGTCTAAAGGCCTCGTTACATCAACACACGACTACAGCACAAGTGCACTAACACACACACACACACACACACACACACACACACACACACACACACACACACACACGCTGTTATTGAGTTAAAGCTAGCTTGTTACTCGTGCTTACCTTGCTCTATTTATTCTCTCCGGAGTGATAAGACTCAGGGAGCAGACTGATGAGGTCATGAAGATCACTGAGGTCAGACTGACTTTAAATAAAGTTGCAATACACGATCACCTGTCAAATAACCACGGCGTGTCATCTTCACAAGACAGAGATTCAGCTTCAACAGTCGGCGTTTGGATGATTGAGATGCAGCCAGAGTTCTGCCACAATCTGTGCACATTACCAGCGTGCAAGCTGCAGAGTACAACTTCTGTTCCTTTTCACTTGTCCCAAGGCCCAACTGCCAAGTTTTCTAGGCGTCTTGGCTGCTGCTTCTCCAAAACAACTGAAATTGCATTATGTGCACCGATTCCCAAGTATGCAGTGATGAATATCTATGATTCCATTTTCTTTTCGGGGAAGAAGCAAGCCCGTGGGGACAGGTGACGGTGTGAGTCAAATACAGCTTGCGCTCTCCAATGCACGCGCACACACAGTATGTACAACACACACACACACACAAACGCACAAATACTGCACACGCCATCTGTGGAATTTTACGATTCAATAATCTGCTTCCTAAGGCATACCTTTTCCTCTCCTACAACACAAACACACATCAATAAGCACTTTCTCCCACACACTCGTACCATTCTCCATTACTCAGTGGGGAAAATGAGATATTCAGCTTTGACAAACACACACTCCAAAAAAAGAAAAAGAAAAAGGGAGATGCCTCAAAGCAACTCTTACCGTTTTCTCTGCCTGCAATGACTGTCCTCACAGACACACACATCAGTAACCTAAATAAACAGTCATTGTAATTCCATCCTTAGTTTCGTAGCAGAATTCACATTGCTGTGCTGAAATGCATCTGCACACAGTCGTTCGGCAAAGACAGAGCCACACGCACACGCGCACACACGCACACACACACACACACACACACACACACAGAGGCATTATTGGTGTAACATGTTAACGTAATTTAGTTACAAAGTAAAGGTAACTGTTATCTGTTAACACACACATATTTACACATCACATATTCAAGCCGTAGAGAGCCGAATGGATATGATTGCTGTGCTTTTGTACTTTTGTAAACTTATGGAATCTTCCATGTCATTCTTCGACACTCAGGGTTTCTTTCATTTCGGAAGGTCAACCTTTATGAGACCTGTGCATACAGAACTAAACACTAACAGGGACTCGGGTGTAAAATGTGCAATAACATACAAGCATTAAAGCAAATACATAACAGCACTAGGGCTGGGTATCGTTCCAAAAATTTCAATACTGGTCACAATAACAATACCGTGACTTCTATAGCGGTTCCGAAACGATATCTTTTTCGATTCCAATTTTATATGACAAAAAGAGGGTAAAACCTTACACATTACGGCACAAATCTTTATCCCACACACACACGCACACATTCCCATACATACAAACTTACAAATACATCCCCCCCAGACCCTGACTCACGTTGGCAGACGTCCTTGTTCTCCTCGAAGCCCGGTTTGCACACACACCTCCCGATGGGAACCAGCCAGCCTCCGTCTGCGCTGCAGTACATCTTCGGAGCCTCAAACTCCTCAGAGGCGTTCACACACACACCGTGGACCTCCACCAGTGCCGTGTCTCCGCCCGTTATCGTGTCGGGGAACTGGGCCAAGTTAAGCACAGTGAGGGGACACTTCTTGTAGAAGACCCTGACTGAGACCAGAGCGATGCAGGCGCCGAGGTCCTGGAAGGCCAGGTAGAAGCCCTTTTTACTCAGGTTGCTGATGTCGCGCACCTCCGTGTTCAGCTTCATCACGCGGTCCCCAACGTCCACCTGCAGACGAAGCACATTTCCCAGTGTTAGGTGGTAACTTTATTGGGAGCATTCAAATTCAGTCGGAGCATTTTATTTTCTTTTCTTTTTTTAGTCCAAAAAGTTACAATTCTATTTTGGTACAATGTTGCTGCCTGAAACTCAGCGACTGAAAGGCAGAAATAATGATGTCCTCAAAATCCTGACAATTTGGCAAGCAAACGGCATAAGATAACTTAGTTTAAATATAACCCACATTCAAACCCAGAGTTATTTTCTAAGAGTCGGTGGCAAAATGGTGAATATCTAATTTTGGAATTGTGCTAGAGAATCAGATGGCCACATGCAGACAGACAGAGCTTTAAGCTAAAATAAGTACAGGAGGAGATAGCCAGAATCCAGCCGCAATGGGAAAGACTTTGGTTCATTTTATCACTTTTTTTCCTTTTAAAGAAGGAGGACGAAGAGTAAAAATCCTCATTGAAGACAAACAAAACATTGGGCAGATGTCAGTACTGGCCATATTCACTTCAGTGATAGTTACAAGGTAATTTGGAAACCGTAATTTGTTGCATTGTGTGTTTTGTCATACCCTATTTTATGTGTGTGTATGAGTTTTAAACAATGTATGTTTACATGAGTGTGTGTGTGTGTGTGTGTGTGTGTGTGTGTGTGTGTCTGTGTGTCTGTGTGTCCATACCTGTGTAAAACTCTCATCTGCAGCAATAGTATCGATCTTGACATACTGGCTTTCCTTGATGAACCACAGGTTGGCATTGTTGGACTCATAGTAGTACATGTTGAATGTCTGCAAGACAAACATCCATCACCTTTCAGATTCTCGAAATTGAACTTCTTAGACAAAACAGAATAACACACAGTAAAACTAGAGAGATACAAGTGAGAAGGTCCATCCAATGTGAAGTTTTAATAAGGTCCCCATAGCGCTCTAGCTATTCTGCTGCTACTTTTCAAATCTCAGTCCATCTGTCTCGATGGCCAGTCAGCAACCCTGTCTGCAATTTCATCAAGTGCAGCTCTGCACTGTCTCGTATTATCTCCACTTCTCATTCTGCAGATGTAATGAGAGTGGAAAGGGTGCAGAGGGCAGACAAAGTAGAGAGAAATGAATACAGAGGAGCAGTGATATCGGGCTTATATGATAGGACCGGGGACAATAGAAAAAAATTATTAGAAGTTAAAATATACGAGGAGCCACAAAAGAAGCCTCTAGAGCGTTTTCTGTTTCATTCTCTGTGCGCTATTCTCTCATGTCATTCTTTTCCTGCCTTTTGTCTATTTATCTATTCATCATCAGCCATCACAGTGAACTATGTGTTTGTGTTGAGTGAGTATTGAATGGAAAAGACTGTAAAATAAAATTATGAAAAAGGTCATTTTTGCAGCTCTGCAGTTCCATGTAGTATAATGTGCAGAATAAGCATTGATTTTCATACCAAGTAATTATAGTAAACACAAAAACTACCACTTTTTGACTGGCCTTACATTAATATATATGTTAAGAACATGAAACCACGCTGCGATACTGAAATCATCCAATATTCAGTGAAATGTGGGGACACAAATCCTTCCCTAACACTGATTTAATGTTTATTTTATAAGTATTATGTAAACTGGCTTCATGCTTGCTTCTCATACTTTAATGTCTTTTTGCTGTCTGGAGATGTTCTGCTGCAGTAAGAGGAAGCAGCAGAGGCAACCATAATTGTATCAGATAAAGTATGAAGAGCAGGCAGGTTTAATTGTAAATGCTGAGAAGTGTTATTGAAGTTAATTCGCTGATTTAGTTGATTAGCGGAGCCCGCTAAACAACGTGTTGATTGCGTGCGCTCTTGGGTGAATTTGTTCCAATTTGTAATTAAACCATTTTCATGACAAATACAGTATGTTTCTGCTACGCTCGTTATGCATTTGAGAAGAAGGGAAGGGTATAAGAAATGCTGATTACATTAACGTTGAACTCAATTTGATCCAAAAGACTAAAAGCACTGCTCAGGGAATATTTTGGAGCCCTGCAGAAGTGATTTGTTACTTCTGAGGCAACCCCCACACTGCAAACAATTTCTGCCTCCACCGTGTTCCAAATCAAACTCACTCCTGTGCTATTGATCTCCAAAGCAGAAATGCGTCTTCTTTCTTTTATTCTTTTTTTTATAACTTGCTTCCCTCCAAAAGAAGTTTAGAGTGAACACAGCTACACACCAGAACCCATGGAGCTCATCAAAATTCAAAGTCTTGCTCAGCAAGAGTGAACAAATAAGCAAAACAAATGCAATAGGAGGGCTTCCACACACACACACACACACACACACACACACACACACACACACACACACACACACACACACACACACACAAGATACAAGGACATTTACTAACTGCCACCGTACTGCCTGTGTGTTTAAATACGTGAATGTGTATTATCCTGTGTGCAAGGTTATTTTGGAAATGCAATAGGTTACTGATTACAAGTTACCGTATTTAAAATGTCATAGCAGTGTTACTATTACTATTACAATTACTGTTCCAGAGTAATGTGACTTATCACATTTAATAACTTTTGGATTACTTTTCTAAAGTTGTGATGACAGCTCGGGAGGTCATTTAATTGTCAGACGGGTGGTGCTGCAAATTCAAACAGGAGAACCAATCGAAAGCATCACAATAGCATCGAACTTTACTAAATGGCTGTGGCTGGAAATGGCAAAAGAAGACATTGTACATGGAAAAACATGCAAAGCAACCAAATATATAATATTATTTAACATATAGCTAAGCTTTTTACAAAATATTCAGATGTGACCCCCAATGTTATCATGGACATTTTCATAAGTAACTGTAATTTAATTACACATCTTCCCAGTAACGGTAACAGATAACAGTTACCTTTACTTTGTAACTAAATTACGTTATCCCGTTACATGTTACTAGTTACTCCACCCACAATGCGTGTGTGTGTGTGTGTGTGCGTGTGTGTGCGTGTGTGTGAAAGGATGCAGACCTCCTTGCAGGTACCGGGGACCCCGGGCAGGCTGTTGCAGTCCCTCAGGGTGAATTTGATCTCAATGTGGACGCGCTGTGCTCCTTCTCGGCTGATGTGACGCGTCCTCAGCCAGTTGTTTTGATTGGCCTCCATGACGTTACACACCTGGTAGGTCCTCATCGGGGTGTTCCTCTCATCCATCACACTGATCTCCTCCCACTGAGGATGAGAGAGAGGAGTTTTTAGAGAGGAAGGAGAAGTAGAAAAGCAAAGTGGGTCTAACTAGATGAAAGAGAGAGCTGTTTATTTGACATGAGATTTCTGATTGGACATTTATTCACACTTTTTCTTAGATCAGGGGTCTGATCAATTCAATATTTTTTAAGCCAAGGACCCCTTAACTGAAAGAGAGATGGAGCAGGGACCCCCTACTACATACACTGTATAAAATTAGGTTGCATGATAAACTGGGTCTACAATAACGTGTAGGGCAGCCTAAAGCCTTTATACATACTTTTTTTGCATTGAATACTAAGATATTAAAATAACCTAATAATTGTTGGCATGGTTTTTAAAATTTGGAGGCCCCCCTGCATTGACTCTGAGGACATAGGGGTCCCGGACCCCCTGTTGAAGAGCCCTGTTTTAGATGGAGAGCAAAAGAAAGAAATGGGATAAAGAAAGAGAAAAGAAAATAGCAAAATACTGGGAGGGATGTGAGGACAACGTGTTACAAAAAGAGGGTGAAGATAGGTGAAGGAAAGAGTGGAAGGGAAGGGAATGGGTGAGCAGGATGAGGAGAGGGAGAAAGGAAAGGAGGGTGCAAAAGAGAAGAGGTGAGTGTTTGGGGAGAGTTGACAGGGAAATCCCTTCGACTTAAACATACATTCCAAATCGAAGAGCAAGTGGCAGAGTGACGTTCAGCAGCGGAGGGCCGGCTCGACAACAGCACCGCTCAGCTGTGAGATCGTCTCATTTCATCGGCAATCAATGGACAAAGGAGATCTCAGTCCAAAGATTGCTTATGGGAAACTGGGCCCAAGTTCAATGAGCTGTGGTTTTGGTGCAAACCAACGCTAAGCCTGCATGTTCTGTTTTCATGTCTGCGTGAATGTGAGTGATGATCTGTGTCAAGATGACTGAAGGACTGTCTTTGTCCATAAGAGTGAGCCTGTTTTTCTAAAGTGAATGCGTGATTTAGCGCTGAAGAGGTAGGAGTGTGTGTATAGAGTGAGTGAGACGCGGAGAGAAAGAGGGAGCGAGAAGGAGTAGGTAGGACAGAGCTACTTTGTCTCCCGTCATCTGCTACCATCTGTTTCCACTTCTGACTAAGGCAGTAATTGAGAACACTTCTCGCATGAGCAGGAAAACATTTCTATCTACACGAATGCACACACATAGACAGACACACACACGCACGCACGCACACACTGGATGAGTCCTAGTTTGTGGTGAGGGATGAGAGGACCACCATCTTTGTTCTGAGATCCTGTCATCATCTTGAAAACTGAAGCTGTAAGCTCCAGAGTGATGAGCACATATCACCTTACAGTAGTCCAACCATGTAAAAACAGACCCTGTGCAGGCATGATACACACACACACACTCACATGTGCACACACACCTGCCCACACCAAGACCCACGGGGCTATCTACCTGTCAACCCTAATGTGTTATTTAACATTGAAATGAAAGTCGAACGGTAGATGAACAGTGAGGCGAAGAGAAAGAAATAAAGAAAAGAGAGAAGACAGGCTAATAAAAAAGCAAATAAAGCAGCAAAAAAAATGCAAATATAAGAGAAACTTTCAGACAAGCAGAGTGCAAGCTAAGCTTGGATTCCTGAGGTTAATCTGATGTGACGGCCCAACAACCCGGCAAAGGCTTGACGCATTTCACCTCCGAGTCCTGAGCGCTAAAACAGACCCACATTAAAAAAAACACACACACACACACATTCTCACATAGACTCACACACTCTCTCCAACTCTCTCTCGCACACTCAGATACTTTTAATCCCCCACAGCCTCCGCTGAAACATCTACTGTGTAGGATTTGGAGCTCCAAAAAAAAAAAAGGGATCTCTCTTGTTCATGACCCAACATAGCTTCAGAACGGCAGAAACGGAGAGAAGGAAGCAAAGGGAGTAGAAGAAGAAGGAGACGAGGCAGAAGACTGTTTAAGCTGCTGCAGCCAGCTGAGACAAATAGAGTTTAAAGATTACATATATATAAAGGATGTATCACTGGAGTCTTGCTCGACATTATGTGCTCACAACAACTGAGAGCTCTCGATTTAATTAAAAGAACAAAACACAAGACAGAGGGAAAAAGAGAGAGAGAGAGAGAGAGAGAGAGAGAGAGAGAAAGAGGAATGAATGTTGTTAAATTACAGGCGCGCCTGGCAGCTAAATAGACCCATCTGTGTAGAGCTGAGACCAGTCGGACATCACAGGACGGTCGCACACACACACACACACGCACGCACGCACGCACGCACACACACGCGCGCACACTCACACACACACACACACACACACACACACATAGAAAGCTGAGTCCCCAGGGAGTGGTGATTAAAGCATTTATGGGAATAGTCATTGAGGGATAAAGAGGGCTTTATGATGTCTTTGTTTATTTCTTTGTAGGCAGAGTTTGGAGTGGCTGGATTACTGCCACTTCCTGGTGCGCGACTTATTTCCCTAGTTGGCGAGTCTGTTCATTGTCACATTTGCCTGCACTGTGTAATGCACAGGTGGGTTTGTGAACGTGAAAACAACCTGCTCCTCCCCCCCCCCCCCTTTTTTGCTAACGATACACTAGCCGCTTGAGAGAAAAATCGACCAAAAACGCAACTAGGAAAATGTTTGGATAGGCTGAAGAGTTTAAGCTCCCTTTGTCTCTTACTCTAGAGTCTAAACGCACGCACGCACGCATGCACGCCCACACTGTGTTCAGTCTGAGCACTAATTAACATTAATAGCCCTCCTTCCTGAACCCTCAATCACCTCGGCCAATCAGCCCGCTTGATTGCTTTGAAGTGAAGCAGAGACGTCGGATCAGGCTTTAAGTTCAACCATTCACCAGCTTAACATAATATCCCTTCTTCTGCAATCAGCTGATGGCTACACCTACGGGGACTTAATTGGCCCCCAAACTCTGGAACAAACTTGGTCTTGGTGAGGGGAGGGCTAGAGGAGGCGAGGGGAGGGAAAAACAGAGACGGAAGATGAAGAAACAGGACGGGGTGGGTGGGGGAGAAAAGAGGGCTGAGGAGCCTCGGCGGGGAGTAGAGATGCCGTGGGGCCCCCTCCATTTTCAGACATCATTAAGACGTATCTGTTTTGTGTCCCTCACGAGGAACCCCCCCCCTGCCTGGTGACAGAAGTGGGTCGCTCCATGCGGTCTCAGGCACATCCGGCCCCGCACGGCTTGGATTAAGCCTGACCTGCAGGGGTCAAGTGTGGTTTTGGGCTAATTCAGGTAGACAGTGGTCTCAGATTGGTGGGAATCGCCTCTCGTTTAGACCAACCCCCCCCCCCCCCCAGGTTTAAAGTTCAAAGGTCAACTAGATAATCCTCCTGTTATGAAACACAAGACCCCTTCTCACAGCACTGGCACCTTCTCTTCTCTCAGTCTGTCACTCTCCTATCACACTCTGTCCCTTCTCTTTTCCTTTACATTGGATCCTTTTCTGTTAATAAATCATTGCCATATTTACTTTGAGACATATGTATAATTCTATTAAACAAACAGGAGAGTTGCCAACAGGATTGGCAGCCTCTACTCGTCTCTATACTGCTCTATACCAAAATTCAAGCTGTGTTGGCACGGTGGTTTTACTCAAGAAAGCCCTGCAAGGTAAAATATATTTTTTTTTTATTATGTGTTGTAGATCCGTTTCCTCAAACCGCAGTAAGAGCTTGTCATCCCCAGCTTTTAATCTACCAGCTCACTGTTTCTGCTTATTTCATCCTGCAATATTTAAAACTGATTTGCTGACCATATAGCATATGTCCATACATTGATGCATCGACCTGTTTTTGCTCCACAACTCACTGACAGACACTAGGGCTGGGACGATATCATTTGTCCCGATCTGATTCTTTCACGATACTTGGGTG
This sequence comes from Perca fluviatilis, assembly GCF_010015445.1. NCBI lineage: Eukaryota > Metazoa > Chordata > Actinopteri > Perciformes > Percidae > Perca > Perca fluviatilis. The sequence continues at coordinate 27,758,592 of NC_053122.1, read as the reverse complement.
CCGATTCGATTTGTGTCGCGATTTTCATTTATTGCGATTCTAGAAGTATTGCGATTCGATGGTATTGAGTATTGGGATTTTCTTTGCCTCCTTTAACAAAAACAAAAGTTGAATAATACACTTCTAGGGACAATATAGCCTGAGACATTTCAAAAAACTAATTGTTTTCTAGAAAAGAATGCACATCACATGTCAGTCTGACATTGATTTCATTTGTAAGGAAGAACATAACGTGGATTTTCTGCATTTCCTGCTTTCGCTCTGTTATGCTGAAAATGGATATGAAGTAGCCGCCACCGGCGATACTGTGTAAACAGGAAATATTTAGGTGAATCGTTGGTAAAAAGAAATAGATAAAGCATATTGATTCAAGGGGAAAGAATTGATTTTAAAAATCGTCGCAAAAAAAAGTCGTACATACATAAGATTTAGTTTCACACCCTAACAAATACTATACATGGCATTTCCTTAGGTTCGTCACAATCACACAAGCACACGACTGTCCTCTGTGTATAGACAAATGTAAACAATACAAATCCATTTAGTGGAATACAAATCCATTTATGAGTGATTTGACTTATTCTGAAACTCCTTTCACTTTTTTGTTAATGCCACTTGCACCCGCATTGTATGGCTTTACTCCTGTTTGCCTTCCAGCTCAGATTATTTTTTATTTTACGGCAAAGTCATAGCTAACTGAAAGAAAAGGTGTGCCTAGTTTAAGCAGATGCAGCTAATATTTCATCCAATGTAGCCTTTTGCGTTTGTCTTTTTAACTGTCAATGACGAGACTTAAAAGAAAAAAAGAGTGAGGAGGATCAGGTTCACCTAGGAATAAGATAACATCTCCTTCATGTATCCACGAGGCGAAATAAGAACCATCACAGCGAAGACTTTACCAGCTTTAAGTAATTTAATAATGTCCTTGGTCAGATAAAGCAGCTGATAGAGCTTGTGCCTGACCCCAAAGTAAAGAAACTCAAAGAAAAACACTTTTGTTTTTACAATGATAGTGTGATCAAGGATCTATTTGTCACATTTATTTTGACAGGGTGGGGTTGTGTGGATGCCCATAGAGCCAGTTTCCTCAATTTCTGTACACATTCAGGGAGGAGAAGCTAGATCCTCACTATGTGTATATATATATATATATATATATATATATATATATATATATATATATATATATATATATATATATATATATATATATATATATATATATGTTTACTTTCAAGCCAACACATTTCTTTGAGGGTAAACTAACAACACATGTGCCTTTCCGGGGCCATGATTAAGCCACCCCAAACTGAACCATATTTTCAATAAAAGTAACTTGTGTACTCTTTGGTTTTCAAAATTAGATTGAACCTTTTGGCTTAGCCACAGATGGAACACATTTAGTTCTTCTATAAGTACCTCGATGAAAAAAAAAAAAAAAAAAAAAAAAGAGAGAAAAACGTCCACAAACATCCACAATATGGCCACACAATCGGAGCATTTAAATAAAGTGAACTTGAAACCCTTGATTGCTTGAGAAAACATCCTCGCTTAGCTCGGCTCACTTCAGCTGCCTCTCTGCTGCGCCCAACCATGAAACAGCGTGTGGCATCCTGCGATTTAACACACTGACGCTGAATAGAAGTGTGAATCGAGGGGAAATAGAATTAATTCAGCGCCATTCATCAGCTCCTGCGCTAGAGTGACATACGGAACCCAATCTTATTTCTTTATTCAATGCACTTTGTCGTTCTTCCTCTCGACGCTCTCGCCCTCTTCCTCTCCTCTCACTTCTATGATGTCATTTTCTGATGCACGGTGGCTGCACTCCAGACTCCCCTGGTCCCTATACAGTACCTGCAAAAGGCTAGTTACATAACCCCCACACACACACACACACACACACACGCAAATAACACAAACAGGTACACAACATCTCCTCTTACATAAGAATATTTATCCGTCTACCCCGTCCTTTAACTCCATCCCAAAAAATCGCAACCCGTAAGAAATGGAGGCTCCAGTGCCACAGCGTTTTCAGCACAGCGGAAATAATTTCTAAATTCCCTCTGCAGACTCCCGATTTAGCAAGGAGCGCTCAAGAACCCAGTGCTCCCTATAACACACACTCCAGTGCTGCCACTTCTACTAGTCCCCGCTCCTTCCCTGAAAATAAAACATGTCAACACAACCCCGCTAGTTGTGATCAAATTTATGCTTTTGGTGCCAGCTCCGGCATAAAGAGAGGATGCTTTTTGTCTGCTGTGTGTTGTGTATACTCACCCCCTCATTAGGGTAAGCCTCCCAGCCCAGGTCGGCCAAGGCTGACATGGAGTCCAGCAACGTAACTGCAAGAACACAGAGGAGAGAGAGAGAGACAGAGAGAGAACAAAAAGCATTAACACACACATACTTTAGAAAGTTGCATTTATTTCTCAATCCCCATTTCCTTAAAACAACGTTAATGTTCCCCACATACAGTGCAGAGAGCTTGCTGTCTTGAAAGCATTACGTGACCATCAAAACCTTCCATATAATAAAACCCAAGATGTTTTCATGTTTTATACAAGGGTGTCTTTTGTTGTGTTGGAGTACAACAGCAGTGGAATCACAAGCAGTGGTAAACATATCATTTCAACTTTGAGATGACTGTGGTTGTGCTGCAGCTGGACACAAAGTCAGTCAGTGAAACGGAGTACGAGGCACCAAGAGTTTATTTTACAGTTACATTCTAGACATTAAAGTGATATCAACCAGTCGCCCTGTAGGCTTGAGAAAACGGCACTTGAAGCTCGGAGAGAGGAGGCTGTGGTCGAGTTGTATTCAAAAGTGGTCGCAATGGATTGTGTGGAAAGTTTGTACGCCACATAAAACAAACCAAATTGTTTCTCAAACCAGACCTACAGCATAATCCACTGCTTTGCTGTTCATCCCTGTTCTCATTATATTACAAACTGTTTCATTTTGCCAATATATGGCTAAATACATTGCGTTTGTCTTAAAATACTCGTCATCCTGTGAAGCCCACACACGGGCACATGTGTTAGTTTGCACAAATTAGAGCCTCCAGCTGTTATAATGGTCCGAAAAACGCTTTATCAAAGCTAAATCGTTGGCTATACACAGCGGGAGAGATTTGATTCAACATGTCACTTTGGAAAAATTTAAAGAATGCTTTGAGTCCAACCTCAATCCCCGTTTTCCTTTAAAAGGTCATTTTCTCACTTACCCTATGCGTGCAGACGTTTTAAGGTACACATCTCTAAGATTTCTGTCCCCCCAAATACAATAGAGGTGAATGTTATTCTATTTGTGGTACTCAAAGAGTGAAAACTCTGGAGAATCCACAGACCTTTCTGTGAACACCTTTCTCATACGACTCTATCGAAGAAATAGTCCCCATGAAAACGATCGTCTGCTCTGTGGATCTTCCAGACATTGTTTCTGGAGATGGATATCTCAAAACCTCGGCACATAAAACCGAAACTATCTCCATGGCTGGATGACACTATACTGTTAAGTGTGAAAATCGGTGTTTTTGTCACGTGTGTGAACCAGCCCTTTCAACAGCTTTCGAGCCTCCATTTAGTCATCACGGCAACGTGACATCATGACTTTGCGTAAACATACACGCCCACTTTCTTAAGCCAAGTGGCGTGTTATCGGTACGCATTTTGAGCTATCCTATGTCTATGTCTACGATGTATACAGCGGGCGTAAACATACACGCCACATGGCATGTTATTGCCACGTGGCAATAACATGCCATGTGGCGTGTATGTTTACATTGGCGTGCTATCGCGAGAAGAAAGCAACGTTTTCGAGGGAGGATGCAGGAAGGTGAGAATGAAAAAGTGAAGAGAGGAAGGTGGCAGGTTGACCAGTGGGAGGCATAATGAAAACCTGCTCAGATTCTGGAGCGACGTTCTCCACCTGTGTGTGTCACTTGTTAGTGTGTGTGTGTGTGTGTGTGTGTGTGTGTGTGTGTGTGTGTGTGCGCGTGCATTTTAAGGCTTGGCTCAGTCAGGTCCTAATCAAGCCTTCAACACCGCTGACCATCAATATTTAATCAGTATCCATCTGCAGAGACTGCTGCTTCTCTCGTTCTTCTCACCGTGGCTCTTTCAGGTTACCCTACGTCTACCGACATTTCTTCTTTCAACCTATGCATTCAATCCACAGATCCCAGATCAGACGGGCGAGTCGTTGACCTGACACAATTTGAACCGACTGCCTCACATTAAAGCAGCACACGTTCATATTCCCCTCCAATTTTTATAAGCAGTGACCTGGAAAAATATATTCCCGAGTAAAAAAGAAAACCGAGTTTGCCCTCCTCAATGCAAATGAGGCTAATCACTCAATTGAAGAGGACTGAAAGTGCCTGTTTACAAACCCCTCTGTGTATCCATACTGCCTGTAGGTATAACAAAGGGACTGTAAAATTGCTCCAACCTCCTATTTTCCTATCTTTCCCCCCTTTTTTCTCTTCTTTTCGCACCCATGCTGTTCATCAGCCCTTAGTGAACCCCAGCCGTTCTCCTCAGCTCAGCACACCGTGACAGCAGGGAGGCATGTCATGCTGTATTAGTGGGTGTACATGTGAGCGTGCACGTGTAAGGGCGCACACACAGCAGCGCCTGGGTGAGAAAACAGCGACAAAGAAAAGAGTGCGCACGGTATATTTAAAGCAAAGAGAGAGAGAGAGAGAGAGAGGCTGCACAGCGGAGCCCGGGTGAGAGAGGGAGAGTGAGATAGATTCAATGAGAGGGATGAGACAGAAACAGTGGAGAGGTGCTGAGCAGCAAAAAGGTCAGAGGCAGCCTCCAGCCCATGTGTGTATTCACAGAGACTAAAGACCATTTAGACAGCTTTCCTCAGGTTTTTTTGGGGGGAGTTTTTCCTTATCTAAAGTAAGTGTCGGAAAGGACAGAGGGTGTCTCCCCCTGAGGCAAATTTGTGATTTTTGATATTGGGCTTTAAAAATAAAATAAACTGCTTTGGCTTTTGAGTGGCATACAGACAACTGGACACAATAGTATAATAATATGTGATTTCAAGACCCAACGGAGAGGCACACACATTGTCGCAAAGACACACTCGGAGATTAAAGCTACCCATCAAGAAACTTCATGGAATTGAGCAAAATTGTCTGTTTCACGTAGTCAGAGTCAGAGTTATGCCAATGATATTCAGCGTGACACACTTACTGCAATGTAAGAGAGAGTGCAACCCCTCAAGTTACAAAACACATTTTCTCACTTCCCTGAGTGGTATCTTTAGTGCTTAAAACAATGATTAAATTCCATTTATATGCAGTTTCAGTTGGAGAAACAATGTCCCGGTTATAAACACATTGGAACTACTTTCTTCCCTTTTAAAATGGTTGTTCTGCAGAATATCCTGTGGAGTAAATATGTGAATTTTAACCTCTGTATTCGTGCTATATATGTTTTGATTCAATCCAAACTACCAATTTATGGACTGTACAGAAGTAAGCTGTTAGCTAGCTAGCCACGTATGCACTGACTGTATAGAAACTTTATTATTATTCGCCACATACGGTCACGGATGGCAAGTATGTGTGTGTCTGTGTACGTTCTGATCTCAAAACTCCGCAAAAGTCAAGTTCTGTCTGTCATTTTCCTCCAGTTTATCTCCCTTTTACCTTATTTCTCGGTATAGTATGTTTATGAAGTGTATTTAATAAATCATTGGAATAAGTGCACATTTTTAGTGCAAACTCCCACCCTCAGTTTGTGTTGTGAAAGACATTTGCTGCTGAAGTTTTCAAAGGAATAGCGCAGCGCAGCATGCAGACTGGAAACTAGTCTTGCTCTGTTCAAAGTTCAAAAAGCTGGTATCCAGCACCTCTAAAGCTCACTAACTAACACAGCTGGTTTGTTAAGTCCACAGAAATGTACACACTCCACAATCTATCTTCTCGCCTAACGCGGAGAGACAGCGTTCATACACTAAAACTAAAACTTTTCTTTTAGCTGTAACTTTCCAAAATTGTGAGCACCATGACATTCCATCACTGTTATTATGGAGGCTGAAATCTTTGAGACATATCTAATAATACCCAACTATCCGCATGGCTAGAAAGGCCAACTTCTAGTGGTAAGCAACAAAAAAATCGGATTCTAAAGTCTTATTAGCTGATGTGTAACAGAAGCCATTACATCTAAGGCCATTTTGCAGCCCACTGGGAAAAAACACACACACACACACACACACACACACACACACACATATAAACCTACACATCAACACTTTTTCTCATCCCCTCACACCTATTGTCAATACCACTTATCACTAGTAATCAATGACTGGACTCATCAATTATGTATGAGCTATAGCTTCCTGTCTGCTGACATAGCCAGTATGCATATACCCTATGTACGTGTGTGTGTGTGTACCTGTCTGTGTTTGTGTGTGTCAAAGACGAGAATGGAAAATAAAGAAATTATGAAAATGCATTGATTCCCCCAAACAGAAACAAAGCCACACCTCTTATAATGGACTTATCTGTCCATCCATCTCTAAAAGCTCTCTCTCACTCTTCTCTTTCTCAAGGGATCTGGCTAAATTGTGTGTGTGTGTGTGTGTGTGTGTGTGTGTGTGTGTGTGTGTGTGTGTGTGTGTGTGTGTGTGTGTGTGTGTGTGTGTGTGTGTGTATATGTGTGTGTGTGTGTGTGTGTGTATATGTGTGTGTGTGTGTGTGTGTGTTGGTGAAATCTAAGCAGGCCTGCATGCTGCCATGTTCGATCTGATGACCAGTGTCTCCACACACACACACACACACACACACACACAATCTGCAGGTTGTTGAGCTGCTAAACATGACATAGCATACCCACAGTGGAGCAAATTTCAAGGTTCAACATTCATGTATTGACATTATTCTTCACACTCAGTGAGAACACAAAAACAGAAATCGATCTACTGTGACGTCTTTCCCCGGCCTTTCTACCTAAAAACACCACTTCCACACAAACAGTCTCACTCAGGGACAACTACAGATCACATTTTTCCCAAGCGTTCATCAAGGGGCACAGGTGCACAGATCCATACACATGTGACCTGATTACTGTGAGAGTTGTTCGATTACAGAGAGACATGCTGTCTTATTGATTTTCAGCACCACACTGTAAGGTTTACATTCTGGAGGAGGTGGAGGATGTGAAGTTCTAAATTCCTGGACAAATGCTGTACAAATTCTGACACTATATAGAACCGTGTGCAGAAACCCCCAAACATGTTATTTCTCCTTCTCTTTGTCTCTTCATCTCCTTCTGTGTCCGTCTATTTTTCTTCTCACTCCTGTTTCCTCCCGGTGGGCTCTCTTCCTCTCACTGTCTGTCTGTCTGTCTGTCTGTCTGGTTCACTCTCTTTCTTGCTCCTTCTGTGTGTGTTTATGTCTCTCTGCCACTCTCTCTATCTCTCTCTCTCTCTCTGGTCGGTATCAACAGCTTCAGCTGGGCTGCAAGAAGCTGTGATCCACCTGCCAAGAATCAAACAGCGCTGCCAACAGCCAGACTGGCGCACAAAGAGACCAGGATGTTTAAATACACACACACACACACACACACACACACACACACACACACACACACACACACACACACACACACACACACAAGTTGGTGCCAGTGCCACAAAAGAGAAAGACTGCTCAATAAGACCACCACACAGACTCAATATAGAGTACAATATGGGTCTACCTAATGATTTCATAAGATCTTTTTCAGCTCAGAACACAGAATATTACATTGTTAGACGTGATCTATAACAAAGCGGGGCTTGCAACATGCTGATACTACATGTATGTAGCCTGGGAAAACCCTGACGAACTTCCGGCAAATTTGAGATGTGCTCTGCAAGTCAGTCTGGCCAAGAATCCATTCAAGCCCATTTCCAATGTTTCCAAACCGAGGCACCAATCACAGCCGCTGATTCGGGCTTTACACGATGACGATAGCGCAGCGATGGCGAGCAGCTTTTTGTTTACATTCAGCATGACGGCCGCCGAAGCGCAGCAATCCGTTGATGCCGCTGTCGCTGCTACGTCACCCGGATCGTTGGTCTGATTGGTAGCCTGGGTAAACCCTGACGACTTTCCAGCAAATTTGAGATTTGCTCTGCAGGTCAGTCTGGCGAAGAGCCCATTCAAACCCATTTCCAATGTCCTCAAAATTGAGGCACCAATCACAACCACTGAGGCGGGCTTAACACCAATCACAACCGCTGAGGCGGGCTTAACACCAATCACAACCGCTGAGGCGGGCTTAACACCAATCACAACCGCTGAGGCGGGCTTAACACCAATCACAACCGTTGAGGCGGGCTTTACGCGACGAGGATAGCGCAGCGACGGCGAGCAGCTTTTTGTTTACATTCAACATGACGGCTACCGAAGCCGTGCTTCACCATGACCTTGCACCATGACCTATTCTTGCACATGTAGGGAGCCTCGTGAATGAACCTGCAACATGTTAGCTGTTTGGAAATTCTTCAGCGTGTGTGCAGAAGATAACAAGTTAGCAATATGCAACACCTGCAAGGAAAAAGTAGGGCGTGGAGGGACGACACCAAAAACCAGAATGAATCACATTTTTTTAGTTGGATGTGAAAAGCGTCACCCGGATCGTTGGTCTGATTGGTTGAAGGACTATCCAATGAGCCCAGAGGCATTTGAGTGGCGTCCGTTGGTGACGCCCCTTTGGAAATGAACTGTCAATGAACCTTTCCCAGACCCACTCTCAGTTACAACTGAGAAGGGTCTGGTGTTAACCAGGCTACTTGATTGGTTGAAGGACTATCCAATTGCGCCCAGAGGCATTTGAGCGGCGTCCGTTGGTGACGCCCCCTTTGGAAATGGGCTGTGAATGAACCTTCCCCAGACCCACTCTCAGTTACAACTGAGAAGGGTCTGGTGTCAACCAGGCTAACGTGTATGAGCCTTGTTGTTTTCGTTCATCAGCTTAATGCTAAAATAAAGATAAGACAAGCGGCTGCTTGCGATAGCTTAATCTTTAGCATGCAGTCATGAGATTGGTATCAATCGTCTCATCTGACCCTCAGCAAGAGAGCTAATAAATAAAAGCATACTTCCCAAAATATGAATAACCATTAAATTAAACTAAATTCAGTTCATCAGAAAGATATTGCCACCGAGATTAAAATCTCTTCTTCAAGACAACAGAGGTTAAAAAACTAGATAAGAAAATGCAGAGTGAAATTTAAGTACATGCTCTAGTACGACGTGGCTTTGCAGCTTGCTCCATACAACGAGATAACTTACTGTACTCAGATGCAATGAATAAAACAGTTCCAACACTGCACACAAGTGTACACACACACACATGCACCCAATATCCCAGTATTAGTGCCGCCAAACACATAGATCTTCCTCTGCTTCCACTCCACTGAGAGTTCAGTTCAACGATTGAGAGTGTTGTCAGGGCAACAAAACGGGCCGACGGAGAGCAGGATGAAGGAGTGAGAAGGGTTGAGCTCTGAACTTTAGGAACAAATCTGCGTCGTATCAGGACTCGCAGCTCCTTCAGTCTTGCTGTATTTTTCATCAGTACTCTCTCCACTCATCCACAAACCACCAGAGGCTTTCAATCAGGCTCTTCTCCCTTAGGTTCCTCCCTCCTTCTCGCGCTCTCGTCCTTCACTCATGCCGTTTCAATCCGTCTTATCCTTATCTCAAGTGACTTTTGCTTTCCATTATTTTTTTATACACAAACCTCTTTTTTTCTACGATGCTTTTATTGGACTTTTTCCATTAAGACATAGTTCTGAATGGGGATTGTGTGTGTGTGTGTGTGTGTGTGTGTGTGTGTGTGTGTGTGTGTGTGTGTGTGTGTGTTGTATCTTTATCTGTGTTTGTGTGTGTGTTGTGTGTGTGTGTGTGTGTGTGTGTGTGTGTGTACTGAATGCGTATATGAATCCATCTTGCACCTTGCATGTGTGTACAGGAAAGGGGCGACTTCATGGCCAAACAGTGGCAAGATATTAAGGAATATCAACATTCATTTTAAATTGTTTATAGGTTATTTCCACTGACGAATCAGAACAGACTAGGCTTTTTTCGGGAGGGGAACTAAAAGCCAGGACACACCGACCAGACGGCTGACCGTCGACTGTCCAAAAAGTGCCACAGAACACACCAAAGAGACGAGATGTAATACGTCTCCATAACAGCAGGTGGCGCTACTCTGTATTGTTGCCCAAAAAATGAAAACCGGCAGCTGATTGGACGAACGCGTCACATGGGTTTGTTTTCTCCGGTAATTCAAAGCCAGACTGTCATGGCTGCTCGTTCAGAATACGATCTCATATTGTACTAAAATAGTTCACTGAAACATGTTTCTGAAAACATTTTAACCCTTGTGTGGTCCTTCGGGTCCCAGTGACCCGAAGGACAACACAAGGATTATGTACTTCCCTTTACTTTGTTGAGAATTGCTCTCTAAACCCTGTTTCTTGTAAAGTAAGTAAGTAAAGTTTATTTCTAGAACACATTTAAACACAGTTTAAGCTGACCAAAATGCTGTACAAACAAGAACTAAGGTGCTGTATTAACCCTTGTTTAGAGAGCAATTCTCAACAAAGTAAACGGAAGTACATAACCCTTGTGTTGTCCTTCGGGTCACTGGGACCCGAAGGACAACACAAGGGTTAAGCGAGAAATAGGCCATGCAGTTGCTGAATCTGTCTTCATTTCAGCTCAACAAAGGTCAGTTTAAAAGATTTTCGTCAGATTTTGAGAGACTCTAGTCCTGCCGCCGACTGAACATGTCAGGTCAGCGAAAATGAACGCCGACAGCCCCCCAGACTGACGACGGCACGGGACACACCGAACAGACTCGGGTCACTGACCTCGCCAGACTGTCCAACAGCCGATTTTCGGCCCTGCGTGTCCCGGCCTTTAAAGAGACAGGTTCTAAAATGGAGTGTCAGACAGAGGGTAAACACAGGTATATTCAGACAGACAGTATGAGAAAAATAATGGTTTTTTTTTAACATCAAAGCATGTAAAAATGAGCATAATATCCCTTTTCACATACAGTAAATGTGAAGTATGTTCTCATTCATAATTGAACATATTGACTTATGAACTGTAAATCTAAAGTTTGTGTTTCTTAGCTGGTCAGATGCTTTATGCCAACAGTATGTTCACAAACTGCATTTAATGTCTACAGTCCTTCAACATCTTTAGCATTCATACAGATTTACATTAGTTTGGCTAATACTGTCTGTACTCTTGTATTAAAAGTCTACACTGATGAACATGTTCCATGTATAATACAACAACAAAAAAGAGGTGTGAAGTGTTTGGAAATATTACTCTTTCAGCCGTTCTTTCACACCCTGAATTTAAAGCTTTATTTTGTAACTCCTTCGGTTACCAGATATCAGGGAATGTGAGAAATTATTTTACAGCAAAACTACAAACATTTGTGTTCACACTTCCGATTTTCAGACTCTATTTGTGTGCGTGGGATGTGTTTTCCCCAAAGCAGGCGTTTCCCTCCAATTCCAATCTGCAGTAGTTTTAATTTCATTGTTCAGTGAGAGTTCTGCGCAGGATGAGATGGGATGCAGCACGATATCAGAGGGGGAAATGTTATTCTTCTTTGAGTGTGATACTGTAGCTGTCTGCCAACTGAATGTGCCTATGAATAATTCAATGGATTTAAATTAAATTCTAATCCTAATTCTTATATGATTCAGTTCAATTACCCCCGCTTTCTAACTTCCCATTCAGTTCAGAGAAATGTAATGTTGATCCTCCACACTTCGACACACACAAAATTAAATTGGGTTGGACTGAATAATTACAAAGTAGCCTATAGCTATACAAGTGAGTGATAGACAGGAGCAGATCACTGAAAAGAAAAAAAAAGATGAATGCTGATTCTGTGAAACACACCAATAAAATTCAATTAGCTATTACATGCATGGCTAAGTAGTAGTTGGGTGTCTGAAAAATAATAATCAAAGTAATAATAATAATCATTTAGCCCTAAATTGCAAAACAAAGCTGATAAATGTTTGACTGGATTGACTCATTTGCTCTTAAATATCCATTTTTTTTGACACAAACTATTTTATATTACCAAATTGGATTTCATAAACATCATTCAACTCAACCACAACCATTTTATCATATATTTTTGTGCAATACTCTCTCTGTTCAACTGATACTAAGAGGAAGCCTATTCAGTTAACCACGCCAAACATTTGCAGGAAAATGAAACGAGACAAACGGGAAAATGCATCTACATTATTTATCAAAAGCTCTTACTGTAGGTCTAAACTGTGAGGTGGGATTTTTCCTGAATCTAATCAAATTTCAGGTAAAAAAAAAAGTCAATATAACAGCCATAAGTCTTATGATGTCTTAAGATGTCTTATAATCTACACTGCAGTCACAAATGGGTAAAAACTGTCATGTCGAGAAGCTCTTTTTCAAGGCAGCTGCTTTAGTGAAGAGATTTCTAAAAGGGATGCACATGGTTTATTGAAAACCTTCTCCAAAGCCTTGAAAACAAAGACAAAAAAAACCTGCCAACCCAAAAAGGCAGATGGTGCGCAAAGCTAAAAATGTTTGTAAGAATATTCATGCATGTGAGGAACGGTACCTCGTTGAGCTTGCATTTTTTTGGACCTCCTCCCCCTTCCACTGTGGCAGAAAGCGCATTACCCTACTCGGCTATTTCATATCCACTGGCAGCACTAGCAGAACAGAAAAGATGCCATTCTGACAGTCTATGACAGGAGCACTGCCCTTGTTTGTCGCTTGAAGAGGCTCTGGAGTGTGTGTGTGTGTGTGTGTGTGTGTGTGTGTGTGTGTGTGTGTGTGTGTGTGTGTGTGTGTGTGTGTGTGTGTGTGTGTACGGGTTTGTCTGCGCGTGCTGGTTGAATGCTTACACTGTTGAACTGTGACACCCGGTCAGATCCAGACACTTGTTTTTTTTAATAAGCTTCTTCCTCCAGTATGCCAACAACTCATCAAGGGCAAAGAGCAACAAACACATCCACACACCGCCATTACAAAGCGCACACAAACACACAATACACATACACACGAGCGAACACAAACAGGAGACCTTGAGGATTCAGAAACAACTTGCAGTACAAACCACGGACACGTCATCTACGCACAACCCTCAAACTGTGACGCATCCCACCACCGTTGCTTTAAAGAACTGAATTAAAATAGCTCACGAGGAGTGAATGAGCAGTGATAAAGGTGTTTTTTTTCCCGACACAGCACAGAACATTTTGTCTTTCTTTAAATTATCCCTCTTCGAGAGTGTGTGTGTGTGTGTGTGTGTGTGTGTGTGTGTTGTGTGTGTGTGTATTTCCCTCTTATTTGCTTTTTTTTGTGCTCTTTTAGTTATTATGGCATTCTCCCTGATGGTACAATAGCACACACACACACACACACACACACACACACACACACACACAGACACACACAGACAGAATCTCAGGAGTGAGCCACAGCAGTGGAGGTTAGAACATCTTATGTCAGATAAATGTGTGCTTAAAGAGGTTGTTTCTGCTGGTACTTTATCTGACTTGGTACACACCCATATGACATACACACACACACACACACACACACACACTTCTAGAGTAATTGTCTGTCTGGCAACTTGTGTGTCTGTTCTGCTGCCTCAACTTAAACCAATTTGCACTGATGTGGACACCATCAAGTGGTAAACAGAGAGACAGAACGAGCATAACAAGCAAAACACTGAAGCTAAAAAGAACAAGGGGGTGGATGTACTGCAGGGAAACTCGTGAGGGAATTATGCTATCAAAACAGACCAAACCAACAGACGTTTTGTTAGCTTGACCCTGTTTGCTGCTGTTCAGTTTTGTCTGGCAAACCACTACAGGACCCGTGCTTTTCAGCTAATATCCATGCATCGATAACATTAGCCCTCCTTGTGTCTGGAGACAAATGTCTAGAAGAAACAGGTCTACAAATCAGCAAACGGGGCCAACAAAGGACAAAAAGTAACCATTTGTGACTTGCATGAAAGCATCTGAGAAGCTACAAAATACACATAAAAAGTTCCAAACTGAAAACTTTAATTAAGGTCATTTTAAGTATTTGAACACATAGCCAATGTTTTTTCAGTCATGTTTCAGTCATGAAGGGAGTTATTTAACAGCTATAATACTTGGATATATACATTTGTTTGACCAATTTCATGTGCTAAATAAATAGGTACACAGATTATTTTAAATTCATGAATCTTTTTTGTAACATACAATCAAGAAGAAGCTGTATGAATATTTTCTGGCAGTTAAATTCCAGATTCTCAGGTATTTTGCTCTTCCCAGACCTTTCCAGCCGTTCATCAGCAAAAAAAAGAAGAAGAGCGCCGGCCAGCATGCTTACTTTATCTATGTCTGACCCAAATCCTCGGCTGTTTGTTTGTAAAGCTGGCTAATGCAGCCTTTCACAGGCGCTGCACGAGCCAAGCCCGCAGAATAAGCAACAAGAGAAAAACAGAAAGAGAGGGAGAGGTATACGGAAACAACCAAATTCAATTTAGCCAAATTAAAGGTCAGGGCAGGGGGTGGATGTGAGTGAGGAGGGGCAGAGAGAGGAGAAGGCAGATGAATTGGAGTGTGTGTTCGAGGGGGGGGGAAGGGGGGGTATCAGTGATTGTGAGGACCAGCAGTTATACCAGGGAGGCCTCAGAGGGGGAGGGGTGTCAGCAGACATGGTGGGGGCCCACTTATACCCAAACTTCACTGCAGCCATCAGACAGCACACACTGAGGGAAAGGCTCCTTTGACATTAATGAACTCTGCATCCGATGGAAATCATTCAAGCCAAAAACTTTTCAAGTTTAGTTATAGCTGTTTAAGGCACACGCATGGTCACCTTACTGGTGGGAGCTGAATGTGTTACAATTCAGTTGCTGTCTTATGTGTCAACTTGTGAAAAATGTAAAATTAGTTAAATGCACACTGACATACATTATAGGTTTTTAATACTGAAAAAGCAAGCAAAACAGAAAGAATTTTGTTTATTTAGCTCCGGTTTTGTTTGCATCATAAAATAAAAAAATAATTTTATGTATATACATATGCATACCGCTAAATGTAGTCCAGATGCTTTTCCTATCGTTTTTTTAAACAGCACAGTCTACAGACAGTCTTGTCTGACACGTTAGGTTTAATTCTGCCAAATTTGGTGGGGATATAATTTCGCATTAATAGATCAGCAGACTTTTTTAGACTTTTTTTAGAAGGAATAGTGGACATTTAACGGGTAGATATGAAGCTAAAGTCAGTAAATGGTTAGCTTAGCTTAGCATAAAAGCTGGAAAAGGGGAAAAAACGGCTAGCCTAAAGCTCACCTATAAACATTATATCTCGTTTGTTTAATATGTATAAAAGTCTCACTGTAAAAGTTACTATTTGCGGTATCATTGTGGGTTATATGTTATATATATATATATATATATATATATATATATATATATATATATATATATATATATCATTGTGGGTTATATGTTATATATATATATATATATATATATATATATATATAACATATAACCCAAAATGATATATATATATATATATATATATATATATATATATATATCATTGTGGGTTATATGTTATATATGTTATATATATATAACATATAACCCACAATGAAATATATATATATATATATATATATAGGGCTACTTCTCGGCCGGGTGCAGTGACTTCCTAGCTTTTTGTTTTTGCACAGATTTAAGAGATGTTTAATTAGTCAGCTTTATAGGTTCTGGTAGGCAGGTCCTTTTTTTTACCCTTGGACAGAGCCTGCTAGCTAAATTCCCCCTGTTTCCAGTCGTTATGCTAAGCTAAGCTAACCAGCTGCTGACTATAGCTTCATATTAAACAAACAGGCCTAAGAGTGGTACTGTGTCGATTCTTCTCTCTCTCTCTCTCTCTCTCTCTCTCTCTCTCTCTCTCTCTCTCTTTACTCTCACACACTCATACCCTTCTCTGTCACTGCGCTGTATTTATAACCCCATCTATCAGCCAGCCCCAGTAATACATGACACTATTCTCTGGACCAAGACCGCTAAACTGCCCCCCAGCCATACATTATGATAGGATGAGCGTGTGCGTGTGCGTGTGTGTGTGTGTTTGTGTGTGTGTGCAGGTGTGCATGTGCACATGCAGTACGTCCATGTGTGCCTATGTTAAGCCAGATATAGGAGCTCCGCCTCATTACAGAAAACATACAGTGGCTGTCCAACTGCCTACAGCGCTACTGAAAGTCAGAGGTCAGAGAGAGAGAGAGACAGAGAGAGAGAAGAGAAGAAGAAGACAAATGGGGAAACAATCAAGGAGAGAGAGATGGAGGAGAGAAGGGCAGATATGAAAGGAGGGGGATTAGAGATGGATCGGAGTGGAAGAGGGAGACGAGAAAAACAGGAGGGTGCAGGCGCTTGCTGTCTGTCTCCGCTGCTCTCTGATGAGAGCGCAGATCTATATCCTCTTCTGTCCAAGGTCATGGTTGTTACATGGGAGCATTGCAATCTCTCCGACTCATACACACACTCACACACACACACACACGCACACACTTGAGGTATGGCTCTGCCGATAACTACAAGCAACCATTATAGATTAAAGCAATTAAAGCAGAGGAGACCTTTGACCCAACATTATACCACAGTCAGGACCTTGTGTGAATCATACGATGCGTGTGCAAAATGAGGGCATGCTTTACATGTGCTTGCCTCTGCACTAACTGTTCACCCTCATGTTAACCTTACAAAGCATTAGGACTATACCATAAACCACAGTTGAGTCACGTTTTTCCCATGTTTAGTTGTTTTTCCTCTCCCTTTCCGCCCGTTCTTGTAAATTAATTCAATTATACGTCCGTTTGCGCGCAGTCTTCAGGCAGATTTTGGAGTTAAATCATTCATCTAGCTCTATTAGTATACTCGAATCATTATGCAAGTGCGGTGGAAGGAAGCACGGGGCTCCCAGTCATGCTCTTATGTTTTCCAGGATTGAGGAGGTATATTTAGAGAGAGAGAGGAAAGACACAAAAATAGAAATACTCTGCTCCCTCCCCCACCAGGAATCTGCACGAGGATGCAGAAAGGGGGTGCAAAGAAACAACAACAAAAAAAGAGAGAAGACACATGTTCCACCTTGTTAGAAGGGACATGGGAGGAAAGTAAAGACGGGACGAGCACAGCGGGACAAAAAAAAGGAACCATGGGAGACCTGTGAGCGTCCACCCTGCTGTTACATCAGTATGCCCTCAGGGTTCAGACACGGGGTGTGTTGGGCTCCCTCTGCTGGTGCGCAAAAACTCATCCACTCCTCTTCCTCCTCTTACTGTTGATAACAAAGACCTTGAGAGGATGCTCTTCATCAAAACAACTTATGAATGAAGCCTTTTCCATCACGTCTCATGTACGCACGCTAACTTTGCTTCAGACAATTGTATCAATTCTCCGGAAGCACCGTGTGCTGCCGGTCCAGCCTCACAACTGAGATTCTTCTAAATGCCAACAATTTTGGAGCAGATCAATAGCTCTGGTAGTAAACCAAGCTTGTTGTCAGCTTAACAATATTTTCCCGCTAACACTATCAACTCTTTCAAATGGGGCTTTGTTCTTAATTGAGCCTTAAGAGCTCTACCTCTTCTTTTATGACAGCCTCGCTTCTACTCGGCAGACTCAGAGGGAGGATTTCCTGGAATGATATGACTACTGAGATATGTGGGTGGAGAATATGCACACTCATAGACAAATATAAGACACACACACACACACACACACACACACACACACACACACACACACACACACACACACACACACAACTGGTACAAAGAAGAGCAATTCCTCAGCTGAATGTGCAATCACAGCATGAAAACTGGGAGGCCGAACAGGTAAATACAGGGCATGGAGTGGCTGAAACAAAAATGGCTTCATTGGTTTATATTTTTTAACGTGTACACACCCTCCAAAGAAACACACAAGCCGGGCAATGAGCTGAACTGTGTACACACCCTCCACAAACACACACAAGTCGGGCTAAGGGCTTAGTAGGTGCAAATTAGGCCAATAATCTGACACAGCAGGACAGAGAAATAACCGGATGAACGACCAAGTCAGTCACACACAAACGTGGACTGCCTGGCAGATTGTTTGAAAAAGTGTGTATTAGTCATTAAAAAAAACCAGACCCTTTGTTCTGTGTGAACTCCACGGGGCTGTGACATACATTTTAGCGGCATGTATGCACACGCAGCTTATTCTGTTAAGTCAGCCAGAGACAGGAGATCCCATCAAAGCTGTCATTGTGTGCATACTTGTGTTTAAGGTGTGTGTGTGTGTGTGTGTGTGAGAGAGAGAGAGAGAGAGAATAAGTAAGAAAAGACAGAAAATATCAATGAAAGGCAAATCATCCAGCTCATAACAGGGATGGAGAGCTTTGTTGAGCTACACAGCAGGACTGACTGGAGCTTTGGGGAATACCCAATGAAATGATTCACAGAATGACAATCCAGTCACAGCTGTATCATCTCCAGGCAGACTGTCTGACAGCCAGCCAGCAAAAAAATTCAAATAGCCTACAATTTGCTTTATAGAGCAGTTATTGTGGAAATAACTTGTGCACACCGCTCTGTTCTTTTCTCCATTTAGTGCAACTTCCCATTAAACAAGCCAGCTCCCCTGTTTCAGCCCACCAAGCAGCAGTCAGGAGTAGTTAGTGAGTAAATGCATTGGCTAATTTCAGGCCGAGCATCGATGTTAATACAATAAGTGAGAGAGGCTCAGCAGCAGCGTGTGACAAATTTAATGTAATTGCTGCTCCTCGTTTGCAGACTGAGGCAGTGGGCTACAGCAGAAAAAAACAACAACATTTATCAGTGCTTTATAATGAAGATATTAATAACTAAGAGGGGTTTTGGCAGACATGTCAATGTTGTTTTGGCGTAATCTTTATAAGTTAGGCTACTTGAATGCAATAAATATAGTTACAGAGATTAATAACATGCGAAAGAAGCTTTCCCGCTGCCAGAAAGTGAAATGTCTACATAGCCCTCTCTATCTTCAGCATGGCAGTATTGTGTATATGTCATACAAATTTAATGTCAGTAAGCTCGGAAAAGAAAAACGTGACGAACAGCCCTTCTCTCTCTCTCTCCGCTTTTCTTTATGCATGATTCATAACCAAGCCGAGCACTTAACGGGAGTCTCCGCCGCTGCGCTCCGCTCCTTCCCCGGCAAGTGGAGCCGCGGGATGGGGCTCCCCAGCCGCCAACACTGCGCACAACCAAGTCATCTCACTCCACCTAAGGATCACACAAAACCACGCCAGGACACCCACCTTCATTCTCCGGGTAATTCCGTAAGGCTCGGCACGGCGACAACGCGTGAAAAAGGAAGAACAGGGAGGACGGGAAGAAAAGGGATGGATAGATCCACAGGACGCGTGGTGGTGCCATTTTTCAGGCTGCGCTGCGCCCTCGCTGCATCCCTGTTGGCGGTGTCGAGTCGGTGAGCGCAGCTCTGCGATTGAGGGGCGAGAGAGAGAGAGAGAGAGAGAGAGAGAGAGAGAGAGAGAGGGAGAGGAGGAGACGCTGGGAAGGAGGTTCCACAGCCAGCCAAGTCCTGTCAATCAGCCGCCTGACTCTGGGGTGGTATAGCATAGAGGCCTTTGGAGACTCCTCACATAAGGTTACACTGTAGTAAAAAAAAAAATCCATCTGAACATGTGATATTGACTTTAAAAAAAGTTTTTTTTCCTTTCCCACTCCCCAACCAAACAGATAGCAACAACGCATTCAATTGTCAGTGTTTCAGGGGCATAATCAAGATGTTGTAACCCTCTTCCAAGGCCATCCTAAACTGAACACCGTTGTGCTTCTAACGTAATAGTAGGCTATATATGTCCTAAACCAAACCTTTTATGGGATTAGATGATTCTAAGCACATGTTTGGAACAGTTCATTTTAAGGAGATACAGAAAAGTATAGCAACACATATTTTTGATTACTTTATTTATTTTTTGCTCACCTGCTCACAAATTAATAGTCAACTCATTTGTAACCAAACAGGGACAGCTGTGCATCCAATCCCCCTTTCAGGAGCAGTGAAAAGTGGTCGCTGAGAATTAGAAGCAAATTTTGTCATAACCTTTGTAGGCTACTTATAGTCTCGAGTTGCAAGACCTTCCTCCACAGCGCTGCGGAGGAGGGTCTGGCTAGTCCACACAGCATTCTGGGATGGGAGAAAAACGTGCTCTGGTTTATTGGCATTTCTTTAAACCAATCACAATCATCATCATGGGCGGTGCTAAGCGCCGGAAGTAGCCACGGTGCCGCTGCAAACTAGCCTCGGGAAGGAACTTGTTTCGGTGGAACATGTGTACCTTCAAAGGTTGTTTTAGTCGTGCAAACAGAAAACTCCGATTGGACAGATAGTCTAGCTAGCTGTCTGGATTTACCCTGCAGAGATCTGAGGAGCAGTTAACCATAGTCCTCAGAAATCCACCAGAGTTTAGAATGCCAACACAAAGGTGCTATCGGCAGCAGAAAACCAGATAAAGAAAAGCACCTGGTACCAGAAATGAGTCGAGTCGAGTCATGACGAGACTAACCATGCAGTGGAAATGAGACAAATGTGAACCAAACGCTATGAGATTGTTTTTTCATTCACGTAAGGCCAACACGAAATTGCAGTAAGCAATGTTCGAATATGTAGGTGAGATAGTCGTTTTAAATGGAAAATGTCCATGCGGTAAACTGAGTTCAGATGGATTTACCCTGAACCACATTCTTGGAAGGCACAAACCTCAACAAAACCCAACCATCTCATTACTGATCCAGAGTTGAGATCTACAGTATTGTTCACCGTGATAAACACTGCCATCTCACTCTTCGAAAACACTGTCAATTATTTTGATAAGCGACATGGGCACATGGCAATTACTGGATGAGTGTCAGCTCAGGCTTGCCCCTCTCTCTGTCTTTGCCCAGTTGTTGATATGGTTCCTGCAGATGCTACCAGCAGTAGACAACACTGACATGCATAACAGATCCCAATCAAACACTTTGTGGAGATTTATTCTGCATATATTAAATGCATGCATGTGTGTGTGTGTGTGTGTGTGTGTGTGCGTGCGTGTGTGTATTTCATATGGGTGTGTACCAAGTCAGATAAAGTACCAACAGAAACAACCTGTCTTAGCACACATTTATTTGGCATAAGATGTTCTAACCTTCTCCACTGCTGTGGCTCACTCCTGAGATTTCTAGGCCAATTTACCCTCCTGTGACCAACCACTGTATGACAGCTGTGTGTGTGTGTGTGTGTGTGTGTGTGTGTGTGTGTGTGTGTGTGTGTGTGTGTGTGTGTGTGTGTGTGTGTGTGTGTGTGTGTGTGTGTGTGTGTGTGTGTGTGTGAATGTGAATCTTGCTGTTGGAATCGAATATACTGTACTGTCTTTAAACATGAATAAATAACGCGCGCAGCCTGTTGTGTGAAACGTGCGAGGAAGAGCTGAGAATGTGCAAGGTCAAACTTTTCATTCTTCCTCTTCTTTAACACCGTTGACGGAGCTCGTGTAGCGGAAGCCCTGGCCCTGACGGGAGAAGACGCCTTTAACAGGGACATGTTACCTCTCTCGCTTAACTGCTCGAGTGTGTGCATGTGGGTTTGCGTTCATACACAGAATATGGTACTTCTCCTCCCTCCAGTGTCAGCTTCTCCACCCGTTTTTTTTTACCAATTCCAGTACCTGTAAGTTGAGGTCAACACAAAATGAATCTCTATAAACAGATATCTGCATACGAATGCAGAATCTGAAGGCAGCGGTCGGATGCAGGGGCTTTGCAGCCCGATCCCTGTTCAGAGCCTTCAGTCTGTTAGGCATTGATGGAGTGAGGAGGAGAAGAGCCATCCACAATACCACCGTAGGGGCCTCAAGATGGCTATGGCTCAAGAGAGGAGATCCATGGGGGCAAAGTAGCTAGATTCGCCAACTGGACACAAGGTGGAGTCTGATCAGCCTCAACTGGGTCGCCTGGATGAGGGCGTATGATGTTGAAAGACCCGAAACACCCAATGATTCCAGGAACATCACTGAAGATGTGTCCAGCAGCTTCGGTAGATGTATTTGCACAGATGGGTTCCTATATTGACACAAAATATCATTTGGAAACTAGAGTTCATGGAGACATAGGATCAGGGTTCAAAATTAGCACCATCTACCAGCCAAATGCTGGTCAAATATGCAAGTGGCTGGTAGATATGCTTTACTCACTAGCCCAAAAAAAAAAACAATGGTAATCTATTGAGTGGCTGGTAAAAGTTATTTTGAACCCTGCATAGGATGTTAAAAAAATTAATTAATTGAAGCGTCCGATTATTATTATTTTTTATTTTTAGTAGTAGATTTTAAATTTTAAATTTTAAATCTCTTGATTTTAAATTTGAATTAAGTGCAGGTCAAATATTTCATGGAGTAATTTAGGGAAAATAAAAACCAAAGTTTAGGGGAAAGTTAGATGAGAAAATCAATACCAATTCCAACGCCTTTGCGGTAAATATGACTGCCAGCAGCCGGTTATCTTATCTTGAGCGTATCTTTAGCATAAAGAGTGAAGGTCTTTATGCTAAAGATAAGGTAACAAAATCCACCTACCAGCACATCTAAAGCTCACTAATTAATATATCATTAATATCATTCATATATATCTTTTCTTGAATCCGTACAAAGAAAGAAAAGTGTAAAAAAAAGTGTGGTTTTGCAACATGATGACATCATGACTTTGCGTAAACATACACGGCCACTTTCTTAAGCCAAGTGGCGTGTTATCTGTACGCATTTTGAGCTACACGCGCGGGTGTCTTCGCTGTATACAGCGGACGTAAACATACACGCCACTTGCCGTGTTATCGCGAGAAGGAATCTACGGTTGGGTTTAGGAAAAGAACAACGGTGTTGGATTTACTAAAAGAAGAAAGCGACGGTTGAATTTAGGAAACGTGACGCGCGAGTTGGGTTTAGGATGAGGTATATTAACATCCTACTTTATTCTGATTTAGCCTACTTTCAGAAGACACATCTGGAAAAGTGTTATCAATGGGGCCCTCCAGGACAGAGCCAGTTGGCATGAAGCCATTGGTCAGTTATCGATCCCACCCCAATTCATGGAATACGCACGTGGTCCACACACAAAGAACTTTAGAGTGACTTTTGAGAATCTGAGAAGCGGTCCTCTCCGAGCTCTGCAGGGCTTGTACATGATGCTGATTTCTTGAATGTGAATAAACCTTTATAATCAAGAAACAGTGTCAGCGGATTCCTCTCCACATAGCATTACAGCATCGCTACCGATTACACCACAAGGAAAAGAAGAACTGGTTGGGTTTCGGAAACGTGACACGCGGGACACAAAGGAAACGTGGGACACCATCCCCGGTCTCCTGGGTGAAAGTCCTGTGTTTGACCCATCCGCCACCCCGACCAACCTCGCTACGCGGATTTTCGCCCTTTCATACTACTACTCCGTAAATTCACACGCAATCGCAAGGTAATGTAAGTCAATGGAGGCCAAACGGCGTTGATAAACATGCTAAAAAGTGAGTATGCGTCTTGATAACACGCCAATAATGGCACACGAATTGGCGTGTCATACATACGCCATTTCATTAGATCAGTCTGGGTTTTGAATATAAATTAGGTGAAGTTAGAAACTAGTTTCATATATAATACACAATTTCTCTAGCTGTGAATGCTAAAGCACAGCTGAAAGAATGGGGTAAAGAGATCCCATAGGTCAGCTGTTGCCCTGGGATATTTTCCCTGCAGCTTGCAGGCAAATGTGATGTAACCTGCTGTGATTTATGGAAGGATCATGACCACAATTATATTTACCACAAGTAACGTTCTTCTATCACGCTTCTGTCCCAAACGAGGCTCCTGAAAGAGCTATAAAACTGTCAAACATCCCCTGATTTATGCTGAAATTCTGTTTTACCCCCTCCCGGCCATGCGTGTTGCTGTGAAAGTGTGTGTCGGCTTTTGTGGTTTTCCTCCTGTGTGTGTGAAGCAGCCACCTCCACAAATTTGTTAAGGGTCCAATTATGATGATGATTTGTTCCCTGCAATGGCTTTACTTGGATGACCTAATTTCCTCATTGAGTGGGGGGGAGAAGGAAAAAAAATGGACTAGTCCTTTTTTCTTCCCCTCCCTCTACTCACTCCCTTCTCCTTTTTTCTTTCTTCTTCTTCTTCTTGTCCTCCTCCTTCTTCTTCTGCTGCCATGACGCCGCATTCATCCACACGGTGACAAAACATCGCTGTCATGCATTCCAGCAGAGACAGCGTGACACGGCCCCCTAAACCCTTGTCACTCCCTCTACCGCACTCGCACACACACACACATGCGAGCAAACCAGACACGCGCGCACACACACACACACACACACACACACACACACACACACACACACATCCTGCATGCCTTGTGGAAGAGTGATCTCGCCGGCGCAAAGCACCGCTTCTGCACAATGACATTTCAAGGCTGCACACTCGCACGCCAACACACGCAGTGACAATTCTCTGACAGAGCTGAGCGACAGTAGCCTACAACGAACATCGGAAATGTGTCATGTGTTTCCTTCTGCACTGACAAACACACACACACACACACACACACACACACACACACACACACACACACACACAACACATGCAACTCCATCTGCGTTTTGCACCGTTCACTCTCTTGACTAAAGCTTACAGAATTTATTTCCACAAGGAAGCACTGATCTTTTCCTTGCCCTTTCATTCTTCTTGAAAAGAGTTCTTCTTTCATTTGTTTTCCCTCCTCTTTCGACCTCTGGATTCTCACCCCTCACCCTGCTCGTCCTGGATGGGTCCGCTAATTCACTTTATCTGTCTTGGTCAGCTAACCAGCCAGCCTAATACTCTCTCTCTCTCTCTCTCTCTCTCCCCCTTCCGTAAACACACACACACACATTCAACTCAAAACTCCTGTCAGACATAATGAAGGACTTTACAAAAGTAGAGATGAAACTTCGATAAGCACAGCGGGCAGCGTAGCAGGAGTGTGTGCAAGAGTGTGTGCCGCATGCATGTGCTTTTGGCAGCGATCGCTTGTTTGACAAGGGGCAGAGGTGATGACAGGGTCGTCTGCCTTGCCAGGAACTCCCCCCCCCCGTAGCCAACACACTCTATATACACACACCCTTAGCCCTATTCAAAGCCACTCACTCATGTGGTAATGTCTCTATTGTGACAGCCTGAACGCTTTATGGGCAACAGCTTGGTGCTGGCATTTGGGCAGAGGAATTAGTGTGTATATGAGCATTTGTGTGAGTAAGTGTGTGTGTGTGTGTGTGAGTGTGTGTGTGTGTGTGTGTGTGTGCGTGCCTGTGTCTCGCTCATCCGCTGTGGAATCTGACCAACTAGAGCTCGAAGCATTGAGACCTTGACTCCACTCCCGGTCTAGAGAAGAGGAGCAGGACAGGGGATGGGAAGCAGAGAAAAAAGTTTCAGGCACGAATATTAAAGGACGAGACTTTACACACACATGCACACACACATCATTCCACTTCACTCTTACCGCCACAGTCTCAGTTAAGCAGGCAGAGCGATTCGTCATGTCAGAGAGCCCTGGTGCTGCCATACAACAAAAGGTGAAAGGGAGTGTGGGAAAGGGCTGTTGCACAAAGCCCTCCCTGCCCCCGTCTGTCTCCCTGTCTCGGCTGCATACGCAGGCCGGTAGCCCCTTCAGCATCCCCCACCCTGCAGCCTTTAAGGCCCCCATCCCATCAGGACCAAGATTATTAATTTTTACTGTGGCCACCAATCCTAAAACGTATGAGCTCATAGATAGTGTGCAGAAAAATATCTCAACATCAGGTCTCTTGAGCCCCCCCAAAAAAACCTTTAGCTCAGTCCAGACAGCCATTCAGCCAGAAAGATAGAGGGAGGAAGAGACGGAGGGACAGAGGGAGGGAAAGAGAGATAAAAAAAAAAAAAGCTATTCAGGGAGGAAATTCGGCCAGTCTCTGCCAGTCTCTACCTACAAAAAGAGAGCAAGAAAGAGTAGGAGGATCTCCTTGAGACTGATACCAGCTCTGTAAATAGAGAGGCAAACAAACAAGACATTTTGGAAAGGCTGAGAGAGGAGGATATTCACACTGGTCCAAGTGTCTTCTCATTTGGGTCTTGTGTGCCTGATTTTCTCTGGTTGCTAGAGAACAAATAATGGGACACACACAAACACACACACACACACACACACACACACACACACACACACACACACACACACACACACACACGCACACACACACACACACACACACACACACAGACCAACTGCTGACTCGAATGCAAAGTGAATGTTGTCTGGCATATAGCTGAGCCTGGATGTTTACCGTAAGTCTGCTTGGGAAGAGCAGTCAGTGTCTTACCATCTCAATCGTGTCCTTCTCAAACAGAGGAATGATTTAACAATCAATGAAAACTGACCTTGCCTTCCTGTATCACATTCCTGCGGGAGACAAGCTACGAGCAAGGATGAGAAGACATGCAGATTCACCAGGGGGAGGGAGGTGGGCAACAATTTGAACAGCATCTGGGAACAAAACGAGGTAATTTGCAAAACAATTTGTCTTTTGAATAAGAAAAATACCTATCTTTTTGCCCGTCACAAAATGATCTTGAATGTAATAAATACAAATGGGAGCACATCGGGACACTTATGTTATTCGCCTCAGCCAGTGTCACATCATACCAAAGGCGTTAAAAGAGAGAGGGATGGATGGATAAAAGAAAGGATGGAGTCATCATGACAAATTGGAGTTTGCCCAAACACTGACAGTCTGTTGGCAGAGAGAGGAGCTCGCTTAGTGCCTTATATCGATAGGCTGGCTGAGAACGAGTTGAATATGAAATGGGGATAGGCTTCACTGTCATACATATGGATCACGAAGAACTGCCGTCATCAGGTCTCCAGACTTATTAGGATTTGTAGTTGCTGATGCCTCAGTGACAGTTAATCCTCGGTCCAATAGTGTCTGAAATTATGCAGGACAGTAAAACAGCTCCTGAGGATAAAATCCCACCTTAAATTATTCAATCTTTATTTCCTTGAATGACAAGACATTTTGGTTTTGTAAACAGTAGGCCTGTGTCACAGAATACATACTAAAGGTCTGCATTAAGTCACGTTTGTGTGTGCTAAAGGGCAGGAGGTAGGAAGCGTAGGCTACAGTAGTGGGCTACAGAATATAATTGCATTTGAAGGTAGCACACGGCCAGCCGAATTTCCTGCTGTGCTCACTAAAATGAAGTGCAGCAGGTGTGGAGAAAGTCTGTCTACTGGCAAATGTCTGTTTGAGTCTGGCAGAGCAAAACAGTGAGCTCAAAGTGGCTGAAAGCTGCACAGACCCTTCACATTACGTCACATTTGATTCAAAGTTCAAATCTGAAATATTTCTCAAATGTAACTAAGCACTTTCCCCGGAAGTGTGGATTCTTCTTTCACCTTTCCTTCACACACACATGCACACACACACACACTCACACACCCACACACACACACACACACACACACATTCTCTCTCTCTCACACACACACACACACACACACACACAGACATGCTCTCTCTCGCACACACACACACTCACCCACACACACACACTTATGTACACAGAGCAGATACACTTGTTGGTGGGATTTGTCACAATCTCTCTTGGCAAAGGCAGGCCAGCGCTAATGGACAGACACTCTTTGTGTGCTAAACAAATTAGCTCCATTACTAAGAGACAGACAGCAAGGGTGAGAGAGAGAGAGAGAGAGAGAGAGAGAGAGAGAGAGAGAGGCAAAGGCAAAGGTCCAAGATAAGGCATATAGAGGTAGATAAATGTACTGAGAGGTAAACGTAAAAAGGAAGAAGAGCAGGGAAGAGATTTATGCATGGTATACAATGAATAAAAGGGAAGTCGCCTTATCAGACACAATTCTGTGTGTTTGATGTGTGAGCCGGGCTAGACATCTAACCGCTTCGAGCCCTCGTGAGAGAGGGTAAATGTGCATTATCGTCCATCCATCACTCCCTCATTACTCATTCACTTACTTACACTCAGACACACACATACACACACACGGAGCACATACATGAATGCTGATACGCCCTAATACGTGCACTTAACACCAGACTGGATGCCAGCGAGACACATTTATCTCAATGCAACTGTGTGGAAACGATACTGAGTGCATCTGCGAATGTGTTTATGTGTGTCGGAGTGAATGTGATCCAGCAGGTTTCAGGTCAAAGCAATCCTCTGTCAAATGATTGGTCCATAATCTGATTGACAGGCCGACTCCCTCCTCTCCTCTGCCGTCTCCTCTCTCTCTCTCATCGTTTATCATCCATTTT